>NC_057806.1:386351953-386359314 GCF_018294505.1 Triticum aestivum | reverse complement strand
CCGCGGCGGGGGCGTCGGCCGGCAGGGCGGCCGTGGAGAGGGCGCGGGCGGGGGTGGGGGCGGGGGAGGAGGGGAGGCGGCCGCCGCGGCGGAGGAAGAGGGGGAGGAGGCGACGGGGGAGGGCCATGGTGGGGAGAGGTAGGGTTCAGGGGTGCCGCCGCGCTGCTCCCGTTTCTGCGGAGGGGCGATTTGGGGAGAATGGCTCTGCGGAGACGAGACGGGGAGGGTTTGCGGCCTTGGGGTTGGGGGAGCGTCGACGTGGTGGTGGATAGGCGGTGGAGGCTGGGCTAGGGAAATTGGGCACGCAACGAGCCGACGAATCACATCCTGATGAGCAGCCCTTCGCTGTCGGTTCGGCCCAGGTTTCATTGCGGTGGGCGTGTTCTGGGCAAACCCCCCTATCCAGGGCATCTTGCCTCAAAGAAAATCAAAAAACTCTAGGGCATCTTCACTATGCATCAACCTTTTAAATCAGAAAAAACACACGAACCAGTCTGCTAGTTGAATGGTTAGAAAGACCTTGGCACATCAGGGTAAGTCTCAGTGTCGCACATTTTCATCAACTACGGGACGTCTACAATAACTTCATAAAATCTCAAGACGATATGCTTGTGTTTGTAAATTTTGATGTATTTACAACCAAATAATGAAATTTAAATCTAAACTAAACTAAATGAGGTACCTAACGGTGACCTCATAGGCATGGCCTCCAAGGTCGTTGGCACCTTCGTCATCCAGTGGTTGTGGTAGCCCTAATTGCCCGTCGTTGTGTGCTTGCGCGGCAACCGTTTCCCTTTTGTAGACGATCGACTACATCCAGCTAGCAGCAACGGTTGGGCGTGGACTCCGGCCCATGCCGCCCGCCCATTGCCCTTTTCGGCGAGGGAACAGGTGGTGCGGTTGGGCTTGGCCAGCTCGATCTTGTAGAGTTAGTCGTTGATTTGGCACCGGCGGTAGGCGAAAGTCTATGCGTGATGCCACGTTCAACGCCACGAAGGACAACCGTACATTTAACTGTGTAAACATTTTATAAATGTCATGAGCACTTTTTCGAATGGTATTAAGCTTTTTAACAATTAAGTAAACTAAAATTTGCATTTCATAAATTTTACGATAAATTCATGAACATATTTATAAACTTGTGAGCATTTCAATATAACTACCCAAACAAATTTTTACATGTCATGAATATTTATGAAATGACGTGAACATATTTTTGAATGGTATAAAGTTTTTAAAACTGCACGGACAATTTTTGCATTTTATGAATAATTTTAGTTCATCGAGTATATTTTTTAAAAATCAAAGCAATTCATGAAATATAGTTATATTTAAAACATTTTAAAATATAAAAGAAGTAAAAAAACCAAAAGAGAAAAGAAACAAAGCAAACCAGCGGAATCAACAAACGTCACACTCAGTACTATGTTGTTGGGCTGCCCCATGTGCCCCGTGTATAAGGCAAAGCTCCACTCACAGCATGCGAGAAATAGAGGTACCTAGGTAAATATGGGCATTTGTCGGGCCGGGTCAGGCTTGCAAAAGCCTGACCTTCAAAAGTCAAAATACAAGCACGAGCCTCGCCCGAAGCATGAAGGCAACTCATCCCTTAAGCCCGAACCCGGCCTGGCAAAAAAACCCGGAGATCGAGCCCAACGCGGAAGCCTGAGATACAATGCACATTGAGCAATTAACAATGAACTAAAGAAGTCAAAATTATCTCAATACAGACACAAAACACATTTTCTATCAACTAAATTTTTAAAAATAGCAATTTTCACGAATGCAAGTTAGGGGAATTTATCTATAATAAAAAAACCGGTTTGGCATATACGCATCAGATTCAACGAAAACTAAGAACTGCACATGCGTGTGTTGGATGTGTTGAGGACGCATGAATAGATCTTGCGCTGTTGTTTTCTATGAGACATCAATGGTGCACGGCAGAATTACTAGGCCAGCTGATGTTGGTGATGGGCAGCGACGGTGACCTCCTGTATGCGGTTGACCAAGGTGAACGTTGTCGATGGAGCACCGCAAGGAAAGGCTGAATGTCTTAGGAGCACGTCTCAGGCGAAGTCGTATGTGCATGGAGCACCATGAGGGTCGGGGCAGCGCCCAGCGCATGCTATTATGAGGTCGCCGTCACGAGGAAGGAGGTTGCAGGAGCGTCGTAGTGGGGATGCTGAATGCGAGAGCACATCCTCGCTGGATCTGGTGCGGGTGTGCGCTTCCTCCTCGCCTGGATCTCATGTGGAAGGACGTCGTCGACTCGTGGCTGATGCCATAATGAGCACTGCCGTGCATGGTGACGATTGTCTGGGGTAAGAAAGCGCTGGAGGCATGGAGTGAAAGGGCCGCAGATGAAGAAGAGACGGGCTTAGAGAAAGTGTTGCTAGAGTTTTGTACGACCCCCGAAGTAACCCAAGTTAGGAGGAGAGGGTGGGAATGATTGAAAGGTTGTTTGTACGGCCGTAGTTCACGAGAGTTTGCTCGGGGTCAAGCGTGTTTCAGATCTCACAACGAATGTTGTTCGGGCCGGCCGGGCTTACTTTGGGCTAAATATCGAAGCCTGAGCCTCAACCCAAATTCTGTGGGGCTGCAATTTTTTTTTGAGACAACTCTGGGGCTGCAAATGAAGGGCCGAGCCTGGGTCATCGGGTCGGGCTGCCCATGCACAGGGATCCTGGTACGAGGCCTTTTCTCAAGAAAATATTACAGACGCGGCCAACCAATTTTCAGATATGATTCTCGGCCAATCCATCTATTAATCTGAGCCCAATCGAACTCGATACAAAATCTCAGCCCAACTGTGTGCAAGGGCCCATAGGCGGTGTCACCACAGTGCTGCAGTAGCACCGATGGCGGCGGCGTGGGATGGTTTACCGGCGAGGCCGCGGCGGCGGCGGCGCACGCCACTACGCCAGCAAGAAGCAAGCGAGGGCCGGGTGGCGGCTGGAGAGGGATGACCTCTACTCCGGCGCGGTCCCGGCCTGGTTATGGTCTCATGGACGCGCGCAACCAGCGCCTGCGGACGCTTCCCGTCGCTGATTGCCAGGTACGCTAAGGTCAACCACCGGCCAAACCATGAACTTCAGAAGACGATACTCAATCTCCCCTTCGTACCAAGTGCTGGGGGATTTCTTGATTTATTGCTGTTAAACAAGTTCGTTATTTATGTTCACAATTAGCCATTTTTTGCTGATTCACTTAGCAGAGGGAAAGGGATTATATATCAGTAATAAACACATCAAGGACGCGGTATGGTGGAACATATATTTGTGGTACTATACTAGTATATGAATGGGACCTTGCTCAACATGGCCGGACCTGCATCGAGAAATTGTTTCATGTTAAGGGGGGAATAAAATTTGGGTGTAAATGTAGTCTGAAGAGATCAAAAATCCTAAAACAGATGTTTAGTTTTTGCTTCTGAGATCACTATGTTCTGTTCTTTATAAGGCGTCGGAAAATTCTTTTCATTCATCAGGTTTTAACAAAAGTTGGTTGCAAGTTAACAAGCCAGCGAACGTTTGTCCATGGAAAAACGGGGTTAAGCACTAATGCAGGAAGTACTCCCAAATGGCGAATTTTCTCCCACCTCTACACTGCACTGCCCATGTTTTTTTATTTGTTTGTTTGTAGTTTTTGTATGGCTTGTTTGGGTGCTCAGCTGCATTGCACGATCAGGTTATTAGTATTACTTTACGTCTTTGCAGTTTCTAAACCTGCCAAATGGACCAGCTGGAATATTGTTGCAAGCTTTGGGTGGTTTGAAAAGGTCCAGGCTACCATGTAGAAAACAAGGCCTTGCTGGCCGGCTCCATTGCAAAAGCTTTTGGTTTCGTTCTGTTCAATTCTCCTACCAAATGTAGTTGTCCTCCCAAACACCAACAGTGGCAGCAGCAATGAGTTCTCACCACTTTGTAATCATGGTGTTTAGCTTCTGCTCCTTACTGTTTTCCATTCATGTCCCTTTTGCTACCTCACTCTCCTTCAGCTTCAACTTCTCCGATCCCGGCTCCTACTGCGCCCCAGATGCGGATATTGCCTGCGCTGGTGATGCCTTCTTCCACGCCCCTTTCATGGAGCTGACCATGAACGATATCAGTGAAGGCAACAACCACAGCATCGGTCGCGTATGGTACGCGCAGCCGGTGCCGCTCTGGGACAAGGCCACCGGTGAGGTGGCCAGCTTTAACACTTCTTTCTCCTTCCAAATTAGGCCGGTCAACACGGATTACAGCGCCGATGGGATGGCCTTCTTCCTTGGGCACTACCCGTCGGGCATCCCTCTGGGGAGCTATGGTGGGAATCTGGGACTTTTCAATGGCAGGAACAACAAGAATGCAACCGGTAGTGACCGTATTGTGGCGGTCGAGTTTGACACCTTCAGGAACCTGCGAGTGGACGACGATGACAACCATGTCGGTATCGATGTCAACTCCATTGTTTCGGTTGTGTCGACCTCACCTGATAAGAAACTTACACTAGGTACCACAATGACCGCGGAGATCAGCTATGAGAATAGCACAGAGAAATTGTCAGTTATTCTCTGGATCAGTGAAACCTCATACCGAATAAACACAAGTATTGACATGAAACTATGCTTGCCAGAGGAGGTGGCAATTGGCTTCTCAGCGTCTACTGGTAGCTCCATCGAGGTACACCGGGTTCTATCATGGTCATTCAACTCAACCCTAGCAGGTAAGAGTTCGTCAACATTGCTACCAGGAGCAGCTCCTGAAACTGTGAGCTCCAAATCACAAGGAAAAGTACAGGCTACTATAGCATTTTCAGTTGCAATATTTTCTGTGTTGGTGTGTTCTTTCATGGGTTTTCTTCTACGGAAGCAACGAGTGTGGAAGAAAGCAAATCAAACCTCCGATGGTGAGTTTGAAGATGAAAATGATAAGGCTGAATTCGAGAAAGGGGTTGGCCCTAGGAGGTACCATTATAGTGAGCTTGCTGCTGCGACAGGCAACTTTGCAGAAGAAAAGAAGCTAGGGAGAGGTGGATTCGGCCATGTTTACCAGGGCTGCCTGCGGATTGATGACAAGGATCGCCATGTTGCGATAAAGAAGCTCTCTTCTGAATCATCTGTTCAAGGGAGGAAGGAGTTTGAGGCTGAGATCAAGATCATAAGTCGGCTCAGGCATCGGAACCTTGTCCAGTTAATTGGGTGGTGTGACAGTTGCAAGGGGCTCTTGATTGTCTATGAGCTGGTATCCGAAGGAAGTCTTGACAAGCATATATATAATAGAGGCGGGCTGCTAAAATGGCCTGAAAGGTATGAGGAATTATCTGGTTTCTTGCAGAATTTCTTATATTCATAAGCATAATTGTACTTGAGATTAATTGATCAGTTCGTAGAAGAACTAATTGAAGTCTAAGACCATAAATTCTTTCCAAAATGATAATTGGAGTCCAGTGATGAAAATGCACATAAATCCTACTTATTAGTCTGCAGATCAATGTTTCCATCCATATCAATGCTACTGTCAAGTTAAACTTTGAATATGCTATCTAATTTAGCACATAGTTGTTTTGCTGTAGGCCTCAGCATCAGATTATTCTGTATAGGGCTTACATAACAGATAGCACTCTACGCCTCTACCTATTGGCATCTTGAGAAGGGAACCATTTGCCAACAACAATTTTCATCCCAAGCTATAGTTAGGTTAGGCTAGATGAAAACCAACAGAAACATGTGAGAACCCAAAAGAGAAAGTGAACCATTTGCAAAAAAAAAAAGGAACCAACAGCTTTAACCTCGATACCAAGAGGACAATAAATTGGTATTAAGATTATTTCAATAGTATTCATCAGAGCACTAAGCTACGACGGTAAGGACTCATTAGTCCATTACCAACAATTACTCCCTGCCACTCTATGGCTTCCCTGATGTTACACTTGACTGACCTTTTTATTATGAAGGGGTATATTGGCTTATTTTCAGGTCAACATTGTAAACTCTAACCAACTGAAATTAAGTACTTCACTTGGTTAACGATAACCTTCCATTGACAGGTACAATATCATCATTGGCCTCGGCTCTGCTCTGCGCTATCTCCATTCAGAGTGGGAGCAGAGCATCGTGCACGGCGACATCAAGCCAAGCAACATCATGCTCGACGCATCATACAACACCAAGCTGGGGGACTTTGGCTTGGCAAGGCTCGTGGACCATGGAGCCAAGTCCGAGACAACCAAAGTCGTGATGGGAACCGCCGGATACATCGATCCTGAGCTTGTCAACACAAGAAGGCCGAGCACTGGGTCGGATGTGTACAGCTTCGGCATCGTCCTCCTGGAGGTGGTGTCTGGCCGGCACCCTGTGGCGGAGTCAGAGGACAAGTTCTTTGTGCTGCTGAGATGGGTCTGGGACCTGCACAGCAAGAACACTATACTTGAAGTGGTGGACAAGAGACTGAGGGATGGTGCTGAGATGGACGAGCGGCAGATGGAGCGCGTGCTGGTCGTCGGGCTCTGGTGCGCTCACCCCGACCGGAGCGAGCGGCCGTCTATGGCACAGGCGATGCATGTCCTGCAGTCCGAGGATGCCAAGCTGCCGGAGCTTCGGCCGCAGATGTACAGGGCTGAGCCTGTTCTTGCCATGTTGGACTTGGAACATGGTTACACCGATCTGTCGGTGTGGACGTCCTCCAGTGGCTGCACTGCAGTTGGTTCTGATGCATAACCGAGTAACTGATGCTACCTCCAGACTGGGCTCTCATTGTGAAGTTGATGCTTTCTAGGTAGACACGAAACAGAATCAATGTGTAACATTTAAACAATCACGCCCAGTTGGAAAATCTGCTCTCTTTGTCTAGGAGTGATTGAATTCACATAGCTTCCCACTAGTATTATTACACTTAGTTTCTCATGGTTTCATATGTAATATGTGACTAGAATGTTTTCCGTTTAAGGCTGCAGGATGGTGATCTTGATTAATCACCTAGAAAAGGGTTTTTAAAAGATTTCATCATTTTCAGAGTCAAGCTAGGTTGAAATAATTTTATTAAGCCCAATTTCATATGCTTGAATTTTAGGTTTTTTCTCAGAATTGTTAGAAGTGGTTTAGCATTTTTAAATGATATAAAATCATTTCTAGACTAAGATTACTGCATGTTGTAATTTAAATTTCATGCTCTACTCTCTCCTCTTCTTTTAATCTGTAAACGTTACTCCTACTCGCAATGGAAGCAGTGGCCCTGCATTTCATTAAAAATGATATGGATAACATGTCTGTACTTTACTTTGTTAATTTGATAAGACGCCCAATTTACTTGGTTTACTGCTAATATTCAATATCTAAATAGTCAATCTTCAGTTAGATATTTCTCTTAACGCGCACTTTT